>NC_057400.1:57110709-57130088 GCF_019320065.1 Cervus canadensis | reverse complement strand
ACAGCAAATCATCCATATAGCAGTCACAGAATCTTTAGTTCCTCCATGAAGGACATAGATGACAATCTGATTCACATTCCTGAGTAATTTTACAGCTACTAAAACTCTACCAGATGGAAGAAGCTAACTGCCTGATGAGCACGTGGCCCCCACATTGGCTGGAGCCGGAAGATTGAGAATGTTAAACACCTGTGTCACCGCCTCTGTCCCTTCACCATCAACCAGCCAGAGTACTGTGCACAAGCGCCGTGAGCTCCCCTCCCTCACTTTGCCTCTAAACACTCTTCCCAGAAGCCCTTCTAGGAGTTCTGTGTTTTGAGCATTAGCCGCTTGGTCTCTGCTGAGCACTGCACTTTCCTTCACCACAACCAAGTGTCAGTAGAATGACTTTATTTCTTGCGAGACAGTGGACCAAAGTTTGATTCGGTAACATTGCATGTGTGTTTTAGCTATTGGAATTGATTTTACCTGAAGGAGTAATTTCTTTAAAAGAAATTACATAAGCATTTTGAAAGGATGAAATGAAAGCTTTATATTAATCTATTTTGAAAGATTGATGGTAGAAGGCAGTAATTAAATGGCGAATTGTCCGGTTGTCAGTTCTGGAAGTGTTATTGCATATTTCATTAATAATTTCATATGTATTTATAATTATTTTCATTGCTCAAATATTGCTCAGTGGACTTATGTTTCGTTGCTTAGTGGTGCTAATAACATAGGAAAGTGAAAGTGAAGTTGCTCAGTCATGTCCGACCCCATGGACTGTAGCCCACCAGTCTCCTCAGTCCATGGAATTTTCCAGGCAAGAGTACTGGAGTGGGTTGCCATTTCCTTCTCCAGGGGATCTTCCCAACCCAGGGATTGAACCTGGGTCTCCCGCACTGCAGGCAGACACTTTACCGTCTGAGCCACCAGGGAAGCCCAATAACATAGGATACCAAATGCAATTCAGATTCTGAAGATAACTGAAAGGCTCTGTTAACATGCCTTGGTTAATTTTGCTTAATGTTGGTTAACAGATCATTAAAGATTGTGTATTTTGTTACTTGAGTGATGAATATAGAGCAAGGATATACTTTTCATTAACATATTTATAAAACTTGGACCAACAAAGAATTTTTCTTTGCATTGCTTAATTCATTTATAAGTACATTATATATGAGTAGTTCACGCTCCAAGGTTCTCAGTCTGATGACTATTTCCAGGCCCCAAACTGAGGCAGTTCAGAAAGTCAGAGAGAGGGAATGATACAGAAATGAACAGTCTCTACATGGGGCAGTTAAAGGTAGGCAGGCTTAAGTAGGTGGTTCTCATCCTGACTGGCATAAGAATCTTAAAAAAAAAAGAAAAAAGCATATGGCTCGTATATGCAGGCCCCAAAACCCAAGTCTAGGGTATGCTGGGACACCTGTACATTTTTAAAAGATTTTGCAGTAATTCTGATACACAATAAGGAATAAGAAGCTCTGGCCCAAACTGGAAGAATAAAACAGCCACATTAAAAGGCTTGAGCAGAGGTACCATCCAATGGAATAGGAAAAGGACCAGCCAGGAAAGATTAGGGGCAAAATAATCAGGGTCTCATCACGAAAATTTGGGCAAATGGAAATTTCAAGACAGTATTGGATACTGTTGGAAGCAGCAGAGTGTCTGAGGAGTGTGCCTTGAAATTTGAGAATGAGGAAGTTAGTATTGCTCTCTGAAACCTATCTGGAATGCTCCCCTTTTGTGCTGTTGACCACATCCTCTTCTGAGGCCCCTCTGCAATAACTTGTCGCCTGCCTACCTCTACTATAGTACCCGATTCATGGAAAACCTTCTGTTTCATTTTTGTCTTCATTAGACTGTGAACATGTTTCCACTTAGCCCTAGCACTGTGCGTAGATTATATATTCAATAAATGTTTGTGGAGTGAGTGAATAAATGAATGAGTGAATGAATGAATACATGTATCCATTACATAAATTCAGGGACCATTCACCTCTATGTAGGGGAAAAAAAAAAACTTGTAAAGAAGGACTGTGGTAAAGAAAATAGTGATGGTTTATTATTTGTATACTGTACTCTTCTTACAACAGTTGGAAGTTTTTAAGACTTAATTATTAATGTACGGAACATTTGGGCTTCTGAGAGAACATGGTGGAACTGATAAATTACTCATACTATTGGTTTTTCTGGTCTGTGTCATTATTGCTCTTTTAACTGAGGAATGAGCTGGAGGATGTTTCCAAGTGAATTACTGGTATCTTTATTTTGGAAAGCTAAGTCACTGTCCTCTAACCCCTGGGCTCCAACTCCACCTTGGGCCCATCTGTCTCCACTGGTTTCCACTGAGCTTCTCAATCAGCACGTCTTTATGTAAGTATTGTCTCACACCCTACTATGGTACTCGTTCAAGTGTGGGCTGGATAGATGTGTTCAAAATGTTGTTTATGAGCATTTACACTGGAATCGTCTTGGGTGCCTGTTAGCTCTATGTGATAAGAGAGCCCACAACTCCAATGGGCTTTTCTTCATCAGTTAGCCTCACTTTTAAAATTGGTTTGCTTTCTCCCACAGAGTTCAAAAGTCTGTTCTGTACATCTGTGTCTCTTTTTCTGTCTTGCCTATAGGGTTATGATTACCATCTTTCTAAATTCCATATATATGTGTTAGTATGCTGTAATGTTCTTTATCTTTCTGGCTTACTTCACTCTGTATAATGGGCTCCAGTTTCATCCATCTCATTGGAACTGATTTAAATGCATTCTTTTTAATGGCTGAGTAATATTCCATGGTGTATATGTACCACAGCTTTCTCATCCATTCGTCTGCTGCTGGGCATCTAGGTTGCTTCCATGTCCTGGCTATTATAAACAGTGCTGCGATGAACATTGGGGTGCATGTGTCTCTCTCAGATCTGGTTTCCTCGGTGTGTATGCCCAGAAGTGGGATTGCTGGGTCATATGGCAGTTCTATTTCCAGTTTTTTAAGAAATCTCCACACTGTTCTCCATAGTGGCTGTACTAGTTTGCATTCCCACCAACAGTGTAAGAGGGTTCCCTTTTCTCCACACCCTCTCCAGCATTTATTGCTTGTATAAATAGCAGCCTTTTGGATAGCAGCCATCCTGACTGGCGTGAAGGCGAGGTTGGGATGTTTCGAGAGAACAGCATCGAAATATGTATATTATCTATGGTGAAACAGATCACCAGCCCAGGTTGGATGCATGAGACAAGTTCTTGGGCCTGGTGCACTGGGAAGACCCAGAGGGATCGGGTAGAGAGGGAGGTGGGAGGGGGGATCGGGATGGGGAATACATGTAAATCCATGGCTGATTCATGTCAATGTATGACAAAACCCACTACAATATTGTAAAGTAATTAGCCTCCAACTAATAAAAATAAATGAAAAAAAAAAGAAAGAAATAAAACCAATGAGAGAAAAAAAAAACAAACACAGAGAGCTATGAGAATGGCCTATTATTTTTACATGGCCTTCATTTAGAATTAATAATATTGATGCAGGGATTTAAGGTAAATCAGAAATAAGAATAAATTAATGATGTTCTAGACACTTTTTAATTATAAAAAGTTTTTGTTAATTTATTTGCTTCCCTATGCAATCATCTGAACTTCTGACTCATTTCAAGTAAATTACAATAGGATTTGGAGCTAACAGAATAAAAATAGTTTCTTCCATTAAAAAAAAATTGGTTTGCTTAGCTGGGTTGTTTTATTTTTTTTAACATACATATGTATTTCTCCTTAGAGTTTCAGCCTCCTCTGGATAGAGATTGTGTCAGCATATATTAAGTTATCATCTAGATCATTTCTGTCTAAATTAGTTGTAAGAGGTTTGGAGCCAAATTATGATATATATATAAACATAATACAGTGGGTTTTTTATAGAGTACTTACTACATGTCAACCACTTTTAAAATTTTAATATTTCATATCAAGTATTACTATTTTTAAATTATTAATTTGTTTAATCCTTAAAATAATTCTGAGCAGTAAATTTTATGAGAGGTAATATACCTTGCATGTGAGCATGAAGCTCTGCCTGCCTAGATGTGAATCCCAGAGTTGCTGCTTAGGTGTGTGACTCTGGAAGAGTTCCTTGCCCTCTCTTTGTCCCAGTTTCTTTCCCTGTAAATAATAATACCTACCTAGTAAGGTGTGTGCAAGTGAGTGGGTGGGTGGGTGAGTGAGTCAGTGAGAGTGAATGAGTAAGTGAGGTCACTTCTTTGCGACCCTATGGACCCTAGTCCACCTGCCTCCTCTGTCTATGGAATTCTCCAGGCAAGAATACTGGAATGGGTTGCCATGCCCTCCCCCAGGGGATCTTCCCCACCCAGAGATCAAACCCATGTCTCTTATGTGTCCTGCATTGGCAAGCAGGTTCTTTATCACTTGTGCCACCTTGGAATCCCTCTGTAATTGGTATGCTGGAGTTATAAGGATATCATGCCTCCACTGACCTAAAAGGACCACTCTGTAATTTCTCATCAATGTTACAGCCATGGGTCTTTTAAGATTTTCAGGAGTCCAGTTGTGGTAGCATCAGGATGACTCGGCTCCGCTGGACTAGACTCCCTGTCTTCTACGTGCCTGGCCCTGTGTTTGGCATTTCAGGGTGGGGAGACACAAAAGAAATGAAAGAGACATCCTTGGCCTCTAGAAACTTGTATAACAGCACAGGGGGAAGTAACTGTAGGAGACCAGTGAAGCCATTAAATAACAGTGATATAACATCATCAAGGCACTGGATGATTAAGTCCCCAGGTGAAAACTGACGATAGTGAAAGTAGTATGGGCAAGTTCAGATGACAAGAGAAATTGACTTAGCTGGAGTGGTTCTAGGGAGAAGGTAGAATCTAAGGTCAACCTTGAAATACGGGGCTGTGGGAGTAACAGGTGTGAGAAGTTTCATTTCTGGAGCAGGGAAGACAGCAAACTCTTTAAGACAGAAGTAGCTCTGTCTTTCCTCTGCTTTGGCTTCATCCTGAGAACAAATGTTAGTTCAGTACTTGTATTTATTTATCCTTCTGTTTGGTACAAAAACTTCCCAATGTTTTAGCTTTCATCAAATCTTAGGGAATGTGTCATTCTCTTTGTTGTTATTTTGGCATTTTATTTAAGCATGGTAGAATTAAAATGCTCCAGTAAAACACACAATGACATTCTTGATAAGACTCCAGGATTCTTTTTCTCAGTCACATAAAAAGCTACAGATCTGAGGGGAAGGTAGTAAAATCTAAACAAATCCAGGGGTATCAACACATGCCTCAAATAACAGAAACCCCCACTAATAATCTAATCCGTGCACCTGTAGATTACTTCTAATTATATTATTTACTTCATTTCACAAAGCAGACATAGAAGTCATTTATATGCAAATACTCAAGAAGAAAAAAATTAAGAAAATGCATTTATGAAAAATAATGTTGTAGAGTTCTTTGGGTGCATTTAAAATCTGTTTTAAAATATAATCTTTTATTGGGTCTCTACAAAAATCTTTTTTGTACAAAAATTGCTTTGCAGTAAATTGAGGAGAAGAAAATATCTGACTCTATTTACGTTTAATTATAAAGGAACTAAGTTGTAACTTTGAAAGGGAAATGTTGCTCTGGCATTTCCTTTGTGAGCAAATTTTATACTAAAATGGACCTTTTATGGGCCTTTAGTAAATGACTCTGGTTTGACCAAAAAAAAAAAGTCTGCTTATTTTATTGAATCTAAATTGACTGATTCAATGCAACGCCAGAGTTTTCCAAGTTACTTTTCTTAGTTTCATCTTTTTCTGTCATGGCTTATGTTACTGACATTTCCTAGCAACAATAGAACCATCTGATATTTTACTAATTTGGGTTTAGCACAGGAAACACTGAAAGTTAGAGTTGCCCTGAAAAATTCTTAACTGAATGAGGGCCGTGATCAGCTTTCAGTTCGAGGCTGTTTCCACCCTGAACAACTGTGGCCCTCACGGTTTTCAGCAGTCCATTAGCTGCAGCTTCTGTTTCAAACTGGAGGCCAACCAGACATCAAGTTCCGTTATGTGTGCCAGTTTGGATGAGGGGCGGCCCTTACAAACAGGGCAGGACGATAGCATCATCAAACAGACGTGTGCAGTCAGGTTTTCACAGCTGGAATTAGGTGTGGCCTGTTCCTTTTTCCTTGCATCAGAAAATATTTTAAGCCAGAAAGCCATTTTGTTTCCATACTGTGTGTGTAAACTAAAAATTAAATTTAAGAAGTAAATTTATAATGGTTTATAAAGGAGGGTATAACCTATGTTGATAGGGAAGTAAAGGCATAAAGTACCCGTGAAAAGAAGTATGTGATTTCCAACTCATTTATGATCTTACCATTATCTTACATTTTGGCAGTCATTAGTAATGACTGATGACTAACAGCTACTAACCTTTATGGAAGAACAGTGGCCAAGCACTGCCCTAAACACTTTCCATGCATCATCTCATTTTATCCTTATGACAATATTATGAGAAAAGCACACTGCCTCTGGCAGCCACCAGTCTGTTTTCAGAGAGCTTTGATGACTTGCTCAGGGCGGATACGGGCTGAGCTGGGACTCCCACTCTGATTAAAACCCAGTTTGTCATGATCTTTCCACTGCACTGTATCCTGAGGTCTCCTGGCGCAAGCTGAGCACTCAGGCCTTGTCCTGTCTGGAAGTGTACCCTTGATTTCATGAAAAGTGCTGTCATATCACAGCCAGCAGTGAGGCTGCCTTGCTCCCGGACAGCAAGGAGAGACCTAAGTCTCGTCCACTGCCAACATGGAAGATTCTGGTATGCAGAACCTTAGGGCCCCTGGTGAAGGCAGTGTGCATTGGCCAGGGGACACCTGCTGGGGAACATCACACAACTCACATATACAGGGCTAAGGACAAAATTAGGTAAAATTATATTTTTAGATTTTAGTTCTAAAGATCCTCATATGATTAGAGTAGGAGAACAAAATACAGCTTGTATTGAGACGTGCAAATGCTTTCTATGGAGTTCTTTGGATGCCAAGTGATCATAAAGGATTATTATAATATAATGTTGTAATTATATTATAATAAAGTTACTTATAATAATAAAGTAACACCAAGTTATTTTTCATGTCTTATCTAGCCTTCTGTGAGAGAGACTAAGAACTGTACTGATGTATTTGAACTATGTTATTTCAACTTTTTAAAGTCAATATTAATTATTATTTAAAAGATATAATTTTATATTTTTAATATTGTTTTGTGCTTTAAAGTTTCAAGTTATATAGTTAAAGGCTAACAAGGCATTTTTTGAGAACTTACATAAGGGACAGTTAGAGTAACTGTGTGCCTGTACTTACTTGAGTAAATGAAACACAGGGTCAAGTGGACAGTTAAGGAGATAAAAAGATGTTTTGATATGGGTTACTGCAATTCTCATGATCGGGGTCTGAGACTGGGCATATCTTCTCATCTGTTACCATAAGTTACAACCTATACATGCTAAAGCAATAGATCTACTGTTTTGCTTGTCTCACTCAACAGATTTTGACAGAATACATCAAGTATGCAAGCATTGATCTTGGGATTAAGCAGTGGACAAAGTTAACAATAGTCATTGCCCTTCTGAAATTTATAATCTAGTAGAGGAAGACTGGTAACATACAAGTAACATTAAAAATCAAATATGGAGCAACCATATAGACCCAGATGCCTGGGAGAGTCTAGTATATGCTTACTGTCATGAAGTTCCATACAATTTCACGTATTTATAAAATTTTATTTTTATGTATTTTCAATTTTAACTAGTTTTAGAAATAATTTTAGATTCACAGGAGGTTGCAAGGTTAGTTCAAAAAGGACCTGGGTATCCTTCATCCAGTTTCCTCCAATGGTTAGAACATAGTCAATTATAATATAAAACCAGGAACTTGATATTGATACATTGTATTTGCAAAGTAGATACTATATCATTTTATCACATGTGTAGACTTAGTATAACCACTTATGCAATCAAAGAATTCCTTTATCACAGAGATCTCCCTCTGCTGTATCTTCTTCCAGGCACAACCCCTAAACCCTGGTAACCACAGATCTGCTTCCATCACTGTAAATTTCATTATCCAAGAATTTTATTTGTATAAATGGAAGCATACTGTTTTGACTTTTTGCAATTGGCCTTTTTCATTCATAAAACTCTCAAGATCCATCTAAGTTATATGTAGCATAGCTTATCCTTTATTGCTAGGTAGCATTAGATCATATGAATGTACCAGTTTGTTTAATCATTCACCCATTCAGGCACATAATAGTTGTGTCCAGGTTTTGGATATTACAAATAAAGCTATTATAAATATTCGTGTACAGTCTTTGTTATGGATATAAGTTTTCAATTCACTGGGATGAGTACTGAGTCTTATGGTAATTCTACGTTTATTTTTATTTGAAAGTACCAGATTGTTTTCCAGAGTGGCTGTGACATTTTATGTTCTCACCAGCAATGCTGAGAGATTGTTTCTCTGCATCCTCACCAGCATTTAGTGTTGCATTACTGTTTTATTTTAGGTCTTCTGATGAGTGTGTTGCAGTTATTAAATTGTAGTCTCCTATAGTAGATAATCACTTTACTTATGATATAAAACAAGGTATGAAGTAAAGAAAATAAAGAAAACATGTAATAGTTTTGAGTAGCTTTGTCTACCTGAACACTACTAGAAGTGTTATGTAGTTAAATTAGAATTTCTGACACAAGAAAAGTATGATATTGAGTAATCTGGGTATACACGAGTGAAGTCTCAGTGTTGATAGGTCTTTATAACGAATACCTCCCTCTTACCATTAATGTTCTGCACGTATAAAATCAAGGCTATGAGAGTCATTTATTTTTCTGAATGTAAATATACCTCAGTCATCAGTGGTATAGATCACAAATATGTTTTATCAATTCCTAAAGTCGCTAGGGAGACTCACCCTGATGATAGAAATATTTGGGATATGTATTAAGTATTTGGATGTGTATGAAGTACTGGGATCCAAGAAGACTTTAATCTTAAAATGGCAAGTAGATAGAGCCATTTAAGCTGTGTGACATTGGCTCTGTAGACACAGTTATAGTTTTGAATGAACAAATAATTGTTAACACTGACGAAGCACAAGTTTCTGACCTTGGAGCTGTGGGAGGCTAAAGGAAATAGGACATGGTCTGGCTTCTGGAAACATAATCTAACGGGAACTGGATTTTTTTTTTTTAGTTAAGTTTCATTTATTTATTTTGACTGTGCTGGGTCTTTGTTGCTGTTTGGGTTTTTCTCTAGTTGAGGGAACAGGGTTACACTCTTAATTACAGTACGCGGGCTTCTCATTGCCATGGCTTTTCTTGTTGAAGAGCAGAGGTTCTAGGGTGTGTGGGCTTCAGTAGTTGCAGTTCCTGGACTCTAGAGCATGGGCTCAATAGTTGTGGGGCATGGGCTTAGTTGTTCCAAGACATACGGGATCTTCCCGGATCAAGTGTCAAACCCACGCCTCATGCATTGACAGGTGGATTCTTTACCACTGAGCCAGCAGGGAAGCCCTGGAAACTGGACCTTTTTTTTTTTTTAATGGCTTTTAAAGTCTTCATTGTGTCAATAAGCACACTGTTTAGTGCAGTTGTAGTTTCTTTTCCACGATAGGATTTTCTTGATGAAGGAAGCATAATGTTGATTTCCAATCTAGCAAAGCTCCTTAGTGTGAGTCCAGGATACTTTCTTATCATTTCAGTTGTGCCATCAGAACACATTTCCCCCCAAAACTTACACTTCAAAATATATTATTGACAGTGGAGTCCAATTGAATTTTCTACATTTCAGAGCTAGTGTGTTTATCAACAATCTAGCAGAAAACAAGGAGTTCTTCCTTCATATCACCTTAGTATTTACCTTGCACATGTGGTAAAACATTTACCATGTTAGCAGTATCTGCGCAATAATTGCACTTTATAAGCAGATTTTCCAGCTTGAATTTGTTCTTTGAGTTGGCTTTCTGTATCATTAGCCAGTACCTGACTGTGTGGAGCTGAGGTGTCATTGGAAAGTACCTAACCTCCCTTCTTTACTGCAAATTCATGAGTATTGGTAAGCAAATATCCTTTACTAAGGTCTTAATGATATAGACTGTTTATAGACTTAATGACTGTTTATAGACTGTATATAGTATCTGACTCTTCTAAACACACAAGGCTACTTTATGAGAAGCCCAGGAATCACTATAATGGCATACGAAACTTCTGATTGTGTTGGCTTTTTAATTCGCAACTTTTTCAGGATATGAATTTTGAGGCACTGATTTTACTTTTTTTGCTATTTACCTTTTGCGGTAGCATCAACTTGAAAAAGTTGAAAAAAAAATATTGTACTATCCTGTAGAACACCCATGGCTGATTCATGTGAATGTATGGCAAAAATCACTACAATATTGTAAAATAATTAGCCTCTGATTAAAATATATAAATTTATCAAAAAAATCTATAAAAAGTTCTTGCTCTCATCCAGCTGATAATCTATAGAATTTAAAACTTGCTCTTTCACAGTTGTACTATAGAGTGAAATGCAACATCCAAATTAGACAAGTGAAAACGAAGTGACGAAGGAGTCTGGGGAATGGGGGAATTGCTTTTGGCTGGGGTAAATAAAAGGATTTCAATGGAGGGGGCAATATTGGAATTGGGACTTGAAGCCTAACAGGTTGTGGAAATGGAGTGTTAAGTATTCTAGTTAGAAAGAGCAGCAAAGGACAAAACTAATCCTTGATGTTACTAACAAGAGACTGACAAAGGTAATAAACTTAAAAATCTACTATTCTTGAAAGTTTCAAAAATTTCATTCTTTGCTTGTAAGTATCCTCAATTAACTGCCTTCATTTCAGTGGTAAAACTAAGATTTTTTTTCCCTGTGAACTAGAAACTGTTACCTGTATCCTACAGTCTATATTACGGATGGACCCAGCAGTGTCAGGAAAACATATGCAGGATACGCCACATATATTTGCTCTTTTAGAAAATTGCTATTTAGGGGACCATTTAATGCTCCACTGAAGAGAAAATCCATAATCCTTTCTGTGTGCTGCATGGCAGTTGAGGTGGTATAATGTCCATAAAATATGCTGTACTTAAAACCAGTGATTTCAGAGCTATGCTTAAAAAGATAGAGTGCATTTTTCAAGTATCACAGAATAGCCCTGGTTTCCTATTCCTTTGGAACCTTTTAGCATCTCTTTAAATAACCAGCTTTATGATGTTGGCCAGAGTATCTTTTTCTCAGATCCAATTCCAAAATGCTTTGCTGAGTTTAATGACTAACCAAGTGGGAGAGGAAAACTTAAATTAAGCTGGCCTTGACAGAGTCCTGAGGCAAACTATTTTTCATGGATTGTTCATCTTAGAAGCTCCATATCTCATTGTCAACACAAAGGCTGCTTACACTGTAAACTGGGCATTCCATTTTGTTCTCTTTAACAACTAGCTTTAAAAAAAAAGAAAAGACTAAAGGAAACCAAAATATGTTATTACTCTACTGTCAACTAAGTATTTTATTTGGTTACTGCCCTGAGCCTTCTTTAACCTGAGAATGGACTTCTAATATCTGAGAATATGTTTTTGTTTTTGTTTTAAAGTAAGGATAAGAAATTGATCGTTTTCTCTAGACTTTGTAAAACAAGTGTTTCTAAAATTTTTTTTCACCTCAGATGGTGTCTAACTTATATTTCTTTATGATACTTTGTGTAACCCACATGCCAGTTTCTTCTGATTTAAAGAACACACGGGGTGAAAGGGGGGCTTTATTATGCCCAGAAGCAGGTGACAGGGAATGAGGATGTAAAGAAGGGCTCGGAGAAGACTCATGAGATGAGGGCCCGTGTGTTTCTAACTCCCCAGAAACACCCTGATAAAACAACTTGCTCCAAAATTAGGACCTGAGTAGAACTGGAAGCTCATTTGTAGAATGGGCCCTGCGGTTTACAGGGAATGATGTGTCTCCTTAACACAGCTAACACCATCAAAAGATAGAACTAGAGTCATTATTAATTTTTTTTGCAAAGGTCAATTATTATTTCTATAGAAATAAAGTAAGATGAGGAGAAAGTTGAACTTGCAGGTTGCTGGCAGGCACTTATTTTTGTTGTAAGTAATTATTAAATTCAGAATGTTTGAATAAAATTAAAATTTTGATCCCTGTAACCTTCAAGTATTTCTGCTGTGTAAAAATTGAAATTCTAAATGAATAGACAGATGCATTTTTATGGCTGGGCAACTCTTTCTCAGCCCCTACTAGCGAAAAAAAAAAGAATTCTGTAAGCATGGGGCCTGACATAGGGGACACATTTTGCACTCAGGTTTGCCTGGAGGACAGGTCACCCCAACTTACTGTTGCTAGCACCTTCTACCCTTTAGAAACAGACAGTCTCAACAGCTTAGAAAGTCCAACCTCCTCTGTTTCTGACCCTCCAAACTCAGCTGGAATTCAAACTATTTCTTATGAGGTAAAATTTAACTCATGCATCAAAAGAGATCAGGATATTAATGTGTCCTTCCCTCTTACTCACTGATTCATTCAGTAGTTAATGAAAATTAGATATGGGCAATAAAAGATGAGTGTGATGGTTCTTATACTCCAAAACTTACACAAAGATAGGCCACTTAAGGCATTTAACTTTTCCTTTTGAAAAACTTCAGTCCTACAGAAATCCTTCACAGAGATTTACTCACTGTTAACATTCTTCCATTAACATTGCAGTCTCTCTCCCTCTGTCCTCTACACTCTCTATCTCACTCTTGCCTTCTCGCTCACTTTTTCTTTTTGAGGGAAGGAGGTAACTACTTAAAGTTCAGTTTCAGACCTCAAAAGATGGGCATTTTAACAAGTAAGTCCAGTAAGTTTAGAGAAGCTTCAGCAGAAATCTGTATAAAGTATAAGAGAAAAGGAGAGTATAGGAAGGAATCAGGGCATCCTTTATAAGATTATTTTCCAGGTGTAAGAGGTGTGGGTACACAGCTGAGCAGTGCCAAGGGCTCAGAGCTGAGCCAATGTGGAGCATTAGTTCAGTTCAGTTCAGTTCAGTCACTCAGTCGTGTCCAACTCTTTGCGACCCCATGAATCGCAGCATGCCAGGCCTCCCTGTCCATCACCAACTCCCGGAGTTTACTCAAACTCATGCCCATCGAGTCGGTTGATGCCATCACAGCCATCTCATCCCTCTCTGTCGCCCCCTTCTCCTCCTGCCCCCAATCCTCCCAGCATCAGGTCTTTTCCAATGAGTCAACTCTTTCATGAGGTCGCCAAAGTATTGGAGTTTCATTCAACAGTCCTTCAATGAACAACCAGGATGATCTCCTTTAGGACAGACTGGTTGGATCTCCTTGCAGTCCAAGGGACTCTCAAGAGTCTTCTCCACACCACAGTTCAAAAGCATCAATCTTTCGGTGCTCAGCTTTCTTCAGAGTCCAACTCTCACATCCATACATGACCACTGGAAAAAACCATAGCCCTGACCTAGACGGACCTTTGTTGGCAAAGTAATGTCTCTGCTTTTTAATATGCTATCTAGGGTCATAACTTCCTTCCAAGGAGTAAGACATCTTTTAATTTCATGGCTGCAATCCACCATCTGCAGTGATTTTGGAGCCCCCGAAAAACTGAAGTCTGACCACTGTTTCCACTGTCTCCCCATCTATTTCCCATGAGTCGGTGATGAGACTGGATGCCATGATCTTAGTTTTCTGAATATTGAGTTTTAAGCCAACTTTTTCACTCTCTCTTTCACTTTCATCAAGAGGCTCTTTAGTTCCTCTTCACTTTCTGCCATAAGGGTGGTGTCATCTGCATATCTGAGGTTATTGATATTTCTCCCGGCAATCTTGATTCCAGCTTGTGCTTCTTCTAGCCCAGCGTTTCTCATGATGTACTCTGCATATAAGTTACATAAGCAGGGTGACAATATACAGCCTTGACGTACTCCTTTTCCTATTTGGAACCATTAGGAGAACAGTAAATAATTTTTCATCACTGGGCTTCAGGCAGGGGAGAAAGGAATTGAGAAATAGGTTCTGAGACAAATAGGAATGGACGGGTAGGCAGTGGTCTGATCATGGAGAATCAGGTATGCCACAGGGAGGAGGTTTCTCTTTATCTTATGGTTGATGACTAATCGTTGCTATGCTTTAGGTAGCAGAGAAGGCAATGGCACCCCAGTCCAGTACTCTTGCCTGGAAAATCCCATGGATGGAGGAGCCTGGTACGCTGCAGTCCATGGGGTCTTGAAGAGTCGGACATGACTGAGCGACTTCACTTTCACTTTTCACCTTAATGCATTGGAGAAGGAAATGGCAACCCACTCCAGTGTTCTTGCCTGGAGAATCCCAGGGACGGCGGAGCCTGGTGGGCTGCCGTCTATAGGGTCGCACAGAGTCGGACACGACTGAAGCAACTTAGCAGCAGCAGCAGCTTTAGGTGGAGGGTAGCCTATGCCTAAAGTTAAAAGAACTATTAGTACAATAAAAGAGAAATTATCAGGCTTCCTGATAAATCTAGTGACAGATTTTGGGAATTGATGAGCTTTGAATAGCTGTCCTGTTTTTCCATCCCCAGAAGAATGGATATGTAGAAAAGTGCTTCCAAAACGTGGTTGTATATCATACTCAAGTGGGAAGTTTTTCTTTAAAAGAAACATAGATTCTCCAGTTTTTTCACTCCAAATCTGTTGAGTCAGAAGTGGGGCCCGGGAACCTGCATTCTCCCAGATCTCCCCCAGGTGGCGCTGGTGCAGCCAGTTCACTGCCCGAGGTTTGCTGGCATCGCTCAGTAGGGGGAAGATATGGGAGGATTCGGATGCATAGGTCTTTGCAAAGGGATCAGAACTGGCCAGTCCCCAGGACAAGTCTACCAAATGCTATGAGAATACATCCATCACACCAGCCCGCATTGTTCAAGATGCCATGTCCTATGTCTCTTTGTAACCTTGGAAAATATCTCAAAGTCAGCCTCGCGTTAGGCGCTCCACAAATGTCTGATGAATAATTGCTGAACCCTAATGTTAGCAAAGGAGATGTCTAGCAGTATGTTATGTATCTTTGACCAACACACTAAAATTACTCACTTATTAAAGTCAATGAAATAGATAACCTAAAGCCCAGATATTTACTCAGACTTTTCAGCAACTCTACTAATTTTTTTTTTAAATCAGGACTCAGCCATTTTGATAAAATATCTGCTGTAAAGTAGATAACAGAAATAGGAGGTGATGTTAGTCACTTTGTGAACACTGCCACACTTAGACTTCATGGACTAAACTAAGAAAATGTATTCCTTGGGACTCTTTCCGAGTCATTTATCATTAGGGTGTGATTGTGACAGATAAGCTAAGTGATGACAGGTGGAGGTAATAATGACAGTTAATCCAGACATATATTGAATAATAGAGATAGGAGAAATCATTTAACACTGGTCTTGATAGTTATCCCATGATGTTTATTTCAGAAGTGTTTTGAAATGTTGTGAAATATTTTATCATCTTACTTGGTACATAGAGACAGTGTGTACAATCGTTAGTTAACATTCCATTATAGATGTCGAAACCAAGATACTTGTCAGACTTTAAAAATTTGTCTTATTCCTGACCTCCAATGATTTAAAGTAAAACCATTTTATTTAGACATTGTGGGTGTGGGGAGGGACTGAAGAAGCAATCAGAAAGTGGGTGTTGGGGGTAAAGAACTGATCTTCAGTGACTGATACTTCACTCTGTTCAAAAACCATATTCCGGAGTAATATGTTTTTTAACTGGTTTTTGATTCTTTAACATTATGATTTATTACAGGATATTTAATATAGTTCCCTATGCTATACAGTGGGACCTTGTTGTTTATGTATTCTATGTATAGTGGTCTGTGTCTGATAATCCCAAACTCCTGATTTATCCCTCCCCCACCCCCTTTCCCTTTGGTAACCATAAATTTGTTTCATATGTCTGCGAGTCTGTTTCTGTTTTGTAAATAAGTTCATCTGTGTCATATTTTAGATTCCACATATAAGTAATGTCATATAGTATTTGACTTATTTCACTTAGTATCATAATCACTAGGCTCTCCCATGTTGGCGCACATGGCATTACTGCATTCTTTTCTATGGCTGAGTAGTATTCTATTGTGTATAAATACCCCACACTTCTTTATTAATTCATCTGTTGATGGACATCTAGATTGCTTCCATGTCTTCACTATTATTAATATAAATAGTGTTGTAAATGAGCATTAGGGTACATGTATCTTTTCAAATTGTAGTTTTCTCCAGCTATATGCCCAGGAGTGGGATTGCTGGATCATACGATAACTCTATTTTTAGTTTTTTAAGGAACCTCCATACTGCTCTCTTTCGGGGTCGTACCATTTATATCCCTCCCACCACAGTGTAGGAGGATTCCTTTTTCTCCACTCTCTCTCCGGCATTTGTTATTTGTAGACTTTTCAGTGACAGCCATTCTGACCCATGTGAAGTGGTACCTCATTCTAGTGTTTTAAAATTTATTTTTAATTGGAGGATAATTGCTTTATAATGTTGTGTTGGTTTCTGCCATATAGCAGCATGAATCAGCCCCAAGTATGCATGTGTCCCCTCCCTCTTGAATCTCCCTCCCACTCCTCACTCCATCCCACCCTTCTAGGTTGTTAACAGAGCACCTTTAACTCCCTGTGTTACCCAGCAACTTCCCCACTAGCTGTCTATTTTACATGCGATAATGTATATGTCTTCAATGCTACTGTCTCAATTTGTCCACCCTCTTCTTCTCCCACCGTGTCCACAAATCCATTCCTATGTCTGTGTCTCTATTCTTGCCCTGCAGGTAGGTTCATTCGTAAAATTTTTCTAAATGCCACATAGTAACAAGGTTTTTAAAGTGGCTAAATGATGCTGTTTAGCATATACAGTTCTTTAGCTAACCCTCAGTTCAAAGATGGAGGTGATTTTAATGTGTTTCATACATTCATTAAGTAAGTTCAGTATGGCAAACCCATGAAAAATATGAACTAAATCTCTGAATGTGTTTACTTGTGTAAGTAGGAGGATCAGTCATGGCTACATCAGGAATATAATGATGTTGTCAAAGCTTTGTCTCTCTGTCTCTTGGGAAAATTCTCACACATCGCTGGTAGGATGGCCAATCAGTTACGTTAGGCTCACATCCTAAGCTTAGTGATTCTGGTGAAAGGTTTTCCAGATAGCTCCCACAGGAAGGACTCTGGAAGAATCAGCTTTTTCCAGGCCTGAATCATCTTTCATCCCTGAATCAATCACATTTTCATCCTCGAGCCTATCAACCAATTCATAACTAGGATAGGTTAGTGCCTTTGCTCATCAGTGGGTGAGGGAGCAGGGTCGGCCCTTCCTAAAATCACATATTGTGGGTTTCTCACATAAAATAAGGGTTCTGTTGATGAGAAGAAAAGGGATATTGTTTTTGCAAAAAGAAAAAATCAACGTACCTGCCAAAGCAGCTTCATTTTCACCTGAGTGTGTGTGTCTAGAAAAGGAAGAAAAGGTGAAGTCTTCAATGGCAAAACCAAATTATGTCATATCACTGAGAAAAAATAGATTTCTTCAATAGTATAGACAGTGCTTTTATTTTTGTATTTCAATAAGGACTTGGCTAGTATGAGCCTCTTAAAACACCAACTTTAATATTGAAATATGGTAGAAAACAAAGTTAAACATGTCACAATCAAAGTTTCTAGGTTTCAGCTGCTTCTTTTACCTTCTAAGTACTCAATAAATGCTGAGTGAATTAATGAATTACTGTATTACAAAACCATAGAATTTGATGGGGCCTTAGAAGTCATCTAGTTAATCCCTTAGATGGCTGTAGACATATGCAGTATCCTACAGAGTGGTCATTGAATACTATTTGGACAGTTTCATATGAAAACCCCCACTGATTTCCTCTTGGGGACTTCTTTGCCATATACTGACATCTTATAAAGGATTTAGAAGCTAATAACGTTGAACAAAGGTGCATTCACATTGTTTAACTTCTTTTTTCTCTTCCGCTTTACCCCATACATGTAAATGCAAATAACAAGTTACAATTAAGTGATATCTCAAGTAATGTGTTCTGAGAGAATAGTATTGAAACAAGTATACTATCAAGTGTGAAACAGATCGCCAGCCCAGGTTGGATGCATGAGACAAGTGCTCAGGGCTGGTGCACTGGGATGACCCAGAGGGATGGGATGGGGAGGGAGGTGGGAGGGGGGTTCAGGATGGGGAACACATGTAAATCCATGGCTGATTCATGTCAATGTATGGCAAAAACCACTACAATACTGTAAAGTAATTAGCCTCCAACTAATAAATGGAAAAAAAATAAGTAGAGGATCTGAATAGACATTTCTTTTTTTTTTTTTTTTTTTTTTTTTTTTTTTTTTTTTTTTATTAGTTGGCGAGCTGCTAATTACTTCACACATTCAGTGGGTTTTGTCATACATTGCCATGAATCAGCCATGGAGTTACATGCATTCCCCATCCCGATCACCCCTCCCACCTCCCTCTCCACCCGATTCCTCTGGGTCTTCCCAGTGCACCAGGCCCGAGCACTTGTCTCATGCATCCCACCTGGGCTGGTGATCTGTTTCACCATAGATAGTATACATGCTCTTCTTTTGAAATATCCCACCCTCACATTCTCCCACAGAGTTCAAAAGTCTGTTTTGTATTTCTGTGTCTCTTTTTCTGTTTTGCATATAGGGTTATCATTACCATCTTTCTAAATTCCATATATATGTGTTAGTATGCTATAATGTTCTTTATCTTTCTGGCTTACTTCACTCTGTATAAGGGGCTCCAGTTTCATCCATCTCATTAGGATTGGTTCAAATGAATTCTTTTTAACGGCTGAGTAATATTCCATGGTGTATATGTACCACAGCTTCCTTATCCATTCATCTGCTGATGGGCATCTAGGTTGCTTCCATGTCCTGGCTATTATAAACAGTGCTGCGATGAACATTGGGGTGCACGTGTCTCTTTCAGATCTGGTTTCCTCAGTGTGTATGCCCAGAAGTGGGATTGCTGGGTCATATGGCAGTTCTATTTCCAGTTTTTTAAGAAATCTCCACACTGTTTTCCATAGTGGCTGTACTAGTTTGCATTCCCACCAACAGTGTAAGAGGGTTCCCTTTTCTCCACACCCTCTCCAGCATTTATTGCTTGTAGACTTTTGGATAGCAGCCATCCTGACTGGCGTGAAATGGTACCTCATTGTGGTTTTGATTTGCATTTCTCTAATAATGAGTGATGTTGAGCATCTTTTCATGTGTTTGTTAGCCATCTGTATGTCTTCTTTGGAGAATGTCTGTTTAGTTCTTTGGCCCATTTTTT
>NC_057400.1:57097553-57110609 GCF_019320065.1 Cervus canadensis | reverse complement strand
TTTCTTGCATCTTCTCAATCTTTGTCTCCAGGCTATTTATCTGTAACTACATTTTGTTTTCAAGATTTTGGATCATTTTTATTATCATGATTCTAAATTTTTTTCAGGTAGATTCCCTATTTCCTCCTCTTTCGTTTGGCTTGGCAGGAATTTTTCATGTTCCTTTACCTGCTGGGTATTTCTCTGCCTTTTCATCTTGTTTAGATTGCTGTGTTTGCAGTGGCCTTTCTGTGTTCTGGTGGTCTGTGGTTCCTTTTTATTGTGGAGGTTTCTCTCAGTGGGTGGGGTTGGACGATTGGCTTGTCAAGGTTTCCTGGTTAGGGAAGCTTGTGTCGGTGTTCTGGTGTGTGGAACTGGATTTCTTCTCTCTGGAGTGCAATGGAGTGTCCAGTAGTGAGTTTTGAGATGGGTCTATGTGTTTGGTGTGACTTTGGGCAGCCTGTATATTGACACTCAGGGCTATGTTCCTGAGTTGCTGGAGAATTTGTGTGGTATGTCTTGCTCTGGAACATATTGGCTCTTGGGTGGTGGTTGGTTTCAGTGTAGGTATGGAGGCTTTTGGGTGATCTCTTATTATTTAATGTTCCCTGTAGTCAGGAGTTTTCTGGTGTTCTCAGGTTTTGGGCTTAAGTCTCCTGCCTCTGGATTTCAGTTTATTCTTCCATGTAGTCTCAGACATTCTCCAACTATACAGCACTGATAATAAAACTTCTAGGTTAATGGCGAAAAGATTCTCCACCGTTAGGGACACCCAGAGAGGTTCACAGAGTTACATGAAGAAGAGGAGAGGGAGGAGGGAGATAGAGATGAACAGGAGGAGAAAAAGGGGGACTCAAGAGGAGAGAGACAGATCTACGCAGCTGTCTGTTCCCAGAGTGTTCTCTGTAGCCCAGTCACCTACAAAGATTCACAGAATTGGATTGGGAAGAGAAGGGGAAAGGAGGAAATAGAGGTGTTCTGAGGTAGAAAACAGAGAGTCAAGATTGGGAGAGAATAATCTTCAGTTTAAAATAGGGCTTCTCTTCTTTTTTTTTTTTGGTAAGGTTATAGTGTATTGAAAATGAAAATTAAGGAGTAGTAGAGGAGTACTAGAGGACTTTAAAAGAAATAAGAGAAAAAGGAAAATAGAAGAGAAAAAGGAAAGAAAAAAAAGAAGAAAAAAGAAAAAAAAAAGAAAAAGAAAAAACAAGAGAAAGAGAAACAAAAAAAAAAATTTTTTTCCCCTAATTAAAAAATTCGTAAAAATCTATGAAAATGAAAGTTAAGGAGTAATGGGGGAGTAATAGGGGATTTTAAAGGAAAATAAAAGAGAAAAAAATAAAAAAAAAAAAATAAATTAAAAAAAGAAAAAGAAAAAAGTAAAATTATATCTAGGAGTTTCTCTGGAGCTGTTGCGGTCAGTGTGGGTTCAGCTCAGTTTCAGATAGCTCCTCGTTCCAGCTTACACTTCTCGGTATCTACAGGCCCCTTCCGGTGTAGCCGGTGTTTTCTAGAGGGATTTTAATCTGTTGCACCAGTCCCTTCTGAAGCGGTTCCCTTTGTTTATTTGACTTCTGTTTGCCGGTCTCTTCAGAGCCTCATTTCCGCCCTGACACAGGCGGGCGGAAGTGGACTCTTATTCAGGTAGCTATTTCCATCGCTCTGCCGGGAGGGGCTGGTGCCGCGGGGAGGGGCTGGTGCCCGCGGGGAGGGGCTGGCGCCGCGGGGAGGGGCTGACGCTGCTTTCTCCGTCTGCGCTGCTCAGGCTCCCGGCTGTTCTATATGGAGCGCGCCCCGCGCTGCGCGAGGTTCCAGCCCTCGGGTGTTCCACAAAAGCGCGGAACGAAAAGCTGCGCCTGCTCTCTGTGCCTTCCCCGTCAGAGCGGTCCAGGCAGCGAGGGGCTTGGTGGGCGCACTCTCCCCAGGTGTGGCGCGCCCACTCCCTTCCGTGGACCCAGTCTCAGTTTCCCCTGGCGCCAGTCGGGTGCGCGCGCCTTCCGCCCTCCGCATCCCCAGCCCCAGTCCCCGCCCGCGCCGGTCGGGTGCCTGCGCCCTGTGTCTCGCCGCGACCTTCCCCTTCCCCCTGCCTCCTGCCTCCGGCGGGGCTGGGCCGGTCCGCAGCCTGCGAGCTCCTCTCTGGACCCTCTCGGGTCTCTTTGTTCTGCGAACAGCCGACAGTGTGTTCGGGCGGTTAATTTACTCTCTCTCTTTTGGTCTCCCACAGTTCAAGTTGGCAACTCACAGAAGCTCCCTCCGATTGTCCTCAGGGCACTCAGGCCCGGACCCTACCCCAAGCAATGCCGCCTAAGACTCCCTTCCCGGGACGGATCTCCGTCCTTAGCTCTTTTGTCTCACTTTTTATCTTTTATATTTTGTCCTACCTCCTTTTGAAGACAATGGTCTGCTTTTCTGGGCTCCTGATGACCTCAGCTAGCGATCAGAAGTTGTTTTGTGAAGTTTGCTCTGCTTTCAGTTATTCTTTTGATGAATTTGTAGGAGAGAAAGTGGTCTCCCCGTCCTACTCCTCCGCCATCTTGGCTCCTCCCTCCAATAGACATTTCTATAATAAAGACATACAAGTGGCCAACAGGTGCAAAAAAAAAAGAAACTCAGATAAACAAGCTGGACTTTGTTCAGGGAAATTGGGGCAGAATTCTGGCCAAGGAATTGATATAAGGGAGACAGAGAAGAAGGCCACAGAGCTTTATTTCAGGCAGAGATCCTTCAAGGGCAGCCTTGGAGCTGCCTAAGAGCGAGGCTCAGTAATGGCGATACTGGGTAGTTGATAGATGGTGGGTTTCCTTGTGGCTGGTGGAAGTGTATTTTCTCTGGGGTTACAGAGAGGAGGGAAATGAGGTGTTGCCTCATCTGGAAGATAGGAAAGTGCAGAGTATCCCAGGGAAGTATCTTGTATTAAGAAACATATACTGTATTGAATCAGGGTAAGGATGGGAAACAAACATCCCATTCCTCTTGTATTATTATCTGTTATCTCTGGTAACAAAAGTTCTTTATAGAGTGCAGTGTGCTGTGCATTATTATATATATATATAATATGTATTATATATATAATTATAATTCATTGCAATATTACTTTTTTCTTATTGTTATATTTTTTCCATAGATAAATCCTATATGTAAGCAATCTCTAAATACATCCCACTTTGGGGTTAACTTGTTTTGTTCTATTTTTGGTTTAAATAGACTATCCTAAAATATTCTCTGAATTTTTGTATGTTTGGTAATTTCACACTCTCAAGAAGCCAAAAGAAATTCTTCAGCTTTTAAAACTAGATTTTATGCTCTTCTATACTTAGATGCTGGGAGGGATTGGGGGCAGGGGGAGAAGGGGACGAGAGGATGAGATAGCTGGATGGCATCACTGACTCGATGGACAAGAGTTTGAGTAAACTCTGGGAGTTGGTGATGGACAGGAAGGCCTGGCATGCTGTGATTCATGGGGTCACAAAGAGCCGGACACAACTGAGTGACTGAGCTGAACTGAACTGATACTTAGGATGTATTTTAGATTACCTGATAGAGAGCATGTGGTGTGTTTTCAAGAAAACATTAGAAAATTGATATTCAGATCTCATTTGTAGGCAAGAAATTTCAGGTGATATCTTAATCCTGACTCTGAAATGTGATCTAATAACAAAAATGCTTGGCAGTAGAATTAGAATTAGATTGACAGTAAACTATAATATTTATTAATTCAAAGACTGTTATATTTATATATAAACATAATTCACCCATCAGCAAATGGCAATTCTTAACAAATTAGTCATTAGTATGAATTGTACGATGAGTTTTGAAACAAATTGGTGAGGACAGTTCTTTGCGTTAGAAGAAATAGCAGGAGACCACTATAAACTTTGATTTAGAATGCATTTTATATCAGCATGGGAAATGTGGTTGTGATAATCACAGAACATGTTTAATTTCACATGTGTTTACTTCATTTTAGTGAGGCATGCCTCACAGAGGCTTAAAAAGGAATATGTTGATGTCTTCCTAGTCATTCATATAGCCCTCAGCCAGTAGGAACTACAAATCCCAGAATACAACATTCCATTCTTAAACATAGATTTCAGACTCAGTTTGATGAGATAATAAGATTTACCTACCATGAAGTCCAAAATGCTCACTTGAACTTTACTAAACATAGACCTTTGTCAGGTTTGGTACATTTCTATATTCAATTTTAAGAAGCAAAATATTTGAGGTACTGCCCACCTCATCTGTATATGTGATACAATTATTTTCATACATTAAAAAAATAGCCATTTCACCATAGTGAACTAGTGTAAAATTTAAGGACAAAATAATCAATTAAGAATTTTTCTGGAGGAGCAATTCTTTCTAAAATGCTCTAAAAGCAATTCTTTCTAACATAGTTGTTCCTTGGAAGTAGCTTACTGTTATTTGGACTCAGATTTAAATATCTTATTAATATATTTGGGACTTTTATTTGTTCTGAAATTATTAGTGAAGGCTATAGATTGGCATTCATGTAGGCACTTCTAATTGGAAATCATTTTCTATTAAAGGTTTGAAGTCATTTTGTTTATTCCTGCAAGGACCTCAATGTGTTCTCCAGCCAATGTTTTTATAAATATGCAATAATTATACTAGTAATGTAATTAAAATAATTACAGCCTACCAGGTTCCTCTATCCATGGGATTTTCCAGGCCAGAGTACTGGAGTGGGTTGCCAGTTCCTTCTCCAGGGGATCTTCCCGACCCAGGAGGAACCTGGTAGGCTGCAGTTCATGGGGTTGCTAAGAGTCGGACACGACTAAGCGACTTCACTTTCACTTCTCATACTAGTAATGTAATTAAAATAATAGCTCACATTTATTGAATATAGCCTTCAGCCAACAGGAACTACAAATCCCAGAATGCAACATTCCATTCTTAAACATGGATTTCAGACTCATTTCAAACATTTATTGAATGCTTACTATATACCAGGCACTGTACTAAGAGCTTCCATGTGTTACTTTGTTCAATCCTCATAAAACCTTATAAGATAGATGGTATTATTGTTCCCATTTTACAATAGGCCAAGACTTAATGAGAAAAATTAGCTTTTAAAATGTGCAGAGCTGCTAAAGTGAATCTAAAATGTGGACCACAGCTTCTGTGTCTTAATTCACTATGTCATACTGCATACCTTGCATCACAAATGAAGCATTCTTATTGTATACTGTGGCCAGTACATCACCACCAGTGTAATAACACCTCAATTTTATGAGTTTTTGTTGATGAGAAAAACATCATCTTTGAGCCTGAAAGGCAGGATAGTACCTCAAAATTTTCTTCGTGAGCAAAGCTTGTTTCCTCCTGTGAGAAGTAAATTTTTAAATTTCATCAAGAAATATTAAAATAGATAGTTGAAATAATTATTCCAGAAGCAAGCCCTGAGCAAAAAAAATCTTCATCTCATTTTCCAGATTGACTAAATGCATCAGTCAAATTATCAGAATAATTGCTGAAATTTTCACTTGTTTCCTGGCAGCATATACTTCATAGCTATTGTGATTCCACAAGAATAATATCAAGTACTCTTTATGTTTGTGAAACATATCAGTCTGATGTGTTGTTGATGCTTCCTAGGAGCTTCACACCATCCATTACCCTGTCCTTAACCTTCAACCTTCCTGCATCAAACTCTGGGATGACTTCATTTCTGGACTCTGTTAACCCTACCACATTCGCCTCTGTTCTTGAGGTTTCCTAATATCCAGATGTTTTGTTATCCAGCACATCTCTCCCCTTTTTAAACATACTCTCCCAATCTTTCTGGTTCAATCCTATGGTTTTTCCCCACTTGAAGCTTTCCCCACATTTTACCTTCCCCAAGTGGTACCACCACAAGACTGAGTGGGCCAAAGTGGTTTCTTGTTGGTTGGAAGGTATTGACCACACAGCTTGTCAGCAGGGAGCATCTCTGGGCAGTTTGCTGTCACTGCAGCTACACATTTGACAGGTAGGTGCCTCCCCCAAGGCCCCACTCACCATCCTATCTCCTCTGTCACGTTGTTTCTCAAATCGTGCTTCTCAGATCACTAGGAATTTAGAGATACATTCTCAGAGAGCCTGTGAACCTAAATTATTACAGGTTTTTAATGGGATGATCTTAAGATATTTAAGTAGCTAAACTTCAGAGCTTACACTTGTATTTTTCATGCGGTGTCTCTAAAGAGGTAGTTTGGCTTTTTTTTTTTTTCAAGTGATTTTTCAAACTGGGAGTCCACCAACCTTTTTTTTTGAGTTCTGAGTTCTCACGATTGAGAAACACTGCTCTACTATACTGGAAATGGGCCTGGCTACACACTCCTCATACATCCACTATGTGCTTCCTAGAAGTCTTGTACTCTGCCGTATACTGGGAGTTTAAAAAGTCCTGTCCTCAAGGTTTAGTGGGAAGTCAGATATATAGAAAGACAGTCGTTATATATTGTAATGGTGCTAGTCAGTTGGTACAAACCTTCTAGAGAACAACTTTAGCAATTGAATCAAGAGCATTGAAAAAGTGGGATAACCTTTAAGCCAATCATTCCACTCTTAGGAATTTATTTTGGGGAAATAAAAAAGAGCCACAAAGATTTATATGAAAGGATGAAGAAGTCAAATGAAATGAAGAATGTTGGAATTGACTCAGCCTGATATTTTTTACAATAGTTAAAAATGGAGGCAAGGTTTAATATTTAACAATAGGAGGATACTTAAATTATGGCACCCCACTAATGGGTATTAGACAACCCCTAAACATAATAATACTTTGCTCCATTACTTTGGCCACCTGATGGAAAGAGCTGACTCATTAGAAAAGACCCTGATGCTGGGTAAAATTGAAGGCAGGAGGAGAAGGGGAAGACAGAGGATGAAATGGTTGGATGATATCACCAACTCAATGGACATGAGTTTGAGCAAACTCGAGGAGATGGTGAAGGACAGGGAAGCCTGGCGTGCTGCAGTCCATGGGGTCACAGGGTTGGACACGACTGAGCAACTGAACAACAAAAACAACAAAACATAATACTTATAGAAAATATTGAAAGAACTCGTAATGTTAAGCAGAAAAACAGCACATAACTTTCTACATTAGAGGTGAGCAAACATTTTCCAGTAATATGTCACATTGGTTAACATTTTAGGCTTTGTGGGTCATATGAATTTGAGAGTTGAAACTATTAAAACTCTGCTATTTTAATGTGAAAACAGCCACAGACAGTGCATAAACAATTGGGCATGGTTGTCAATAAAAATTTATTTATGGACATTGAAATTTGAATTTTGTATAGTTTTCATGTGTCAGGAAATATCAATAGTAGTTTTAAAATTTTCATTTTCAACCATTTAAAAAATATGAAGCCTGTTCTTAGCTTGCAGACCATGTGAAAACATGACAGGCTGGATTTGGACTGTGGGCCATAGTTTTCTGATCTCTGTACTATGTGTGTGTGTGTGTGTGTGTGTAGGTAAAACCATAAGAATATGAATGGTGGTTATCTCTGGGAAGTGGGATTATGGGTTATTTTTTTAATGATTTTTAAAATATTTTTACTCATTCTTAATATGAAATGACATTTTTGATAATCAGAAAAGTAAAAAAATTAATTCACTATAATAATTGCTATAATAGTGGAAAGCACTTTAAAGGGATAAATACCTCAGATTCATGGAGGCTGAGGGTGAGGAAAGGATTGCTGAAAGAGTCAAAACGAAACAGTGTGTGGAAGGACGATGAAGAATTTCTCAAGTGTGGTGAGTCACAGGAGGGAGAGAGAAGAGGGGACGGCAACAAGGAAAAGTGTTCCGGGCTGAGAGTGGGAGGTTAGGCTGTGGGAAAGTTAGGGAACCACAGGAATGTCAGAGGCTGGAGAGCAGCGTGAGGGAGAGAGCAGAGAGAAGATCAGAGAGAGAATCAGGCGCTGAGGGTCTTACTTGCTGTGCTTAACGCTTTGCATTTGTATCTTAAAATCATTTGAAAGCCACTGAAAGATTGATAATTTGCTAAATGAAGTGATCATATTTCTGATTTATAAAGACCTACATGGCATCAGGGCAGAGAATGGATTGGGTAAGGGTGAGCTGGGAGGCAGGAAGACAAGTTGAGAGGCTGTTGTAGGAATCCATGAGAAGTGAGAGACTAAATCAGGGTAAGGCAGTGGGTGGGGGAGTGGAAACAGAGGAAGGAGAAAGTTTGAATGAAATATAGGCTGTTGACTAATTAGATCTTGGAATTGAAGGAGATATGGGGGAGAGAGGAGTAAAAGTTGTCTTCCACGTTTCTGCTCCTGAAAGGCAGGTGAGTGGGAGATTTGGTGGAGAAGATGGCATGATCAGTTTTAGATGTCTTGAACATGAGAGCTTTGTTGGGTGTTTGGGTTCAATTTTTCAATACAGTTTAAAAATCAGGAGAAACGAATTACATAGACAGTGATTGTAGTAATAAGAACTTATGCACTCACTTGGAAAGAAGTGTTAAATAATAATTTTCTTTTTCTCTTCCCCTCCTTCCCTCATGGATTCTGTAGAAACACAGTCTAATCAGTACTAGTGGCTCATTGTGATAGTCCATTCAGACTTTGGGGTCACTTGCCATTGAGACCACATTAAAATTTTGTGAAGAAGTTGAGTACAGTTTGAAAAAAGTCACACAAATGATTTTATTATAAGCTCCCTTGTCCTACCCCTGACACCTACTTGTTGAGTGAGAAGAAATGAGCAAAGACTGTGGTTTCCTGGAGAATTGTGGCTCCACAACCTAGGAAGCTACCTGGATGTGATCGGAAGCTGATCCCCTGTGTGGAGGGCAGGGAGAAACAAAGAGGTGGACCAGTCCAGGTGGCAGGTGGTGGGTTTAACAACCAAGGGAACTTATTTAGGATGCTTGTCCTGGGCAGCCACAAGACAGCCTCTCTTCCCCTGTCTGTCAAATCTTAAATGTTCGTATAGATTCTTTCACTGCGTTCAGTCATGTGTTCCATCCAGATAGTCTCAACACCACATCACTGTCTCAAGGCTATGTCTGTGGGGGCAACTTCTGGAAGCCAGGAATGTAAACCTACTAAACATAGAGGAGGGAGTGAGGAGCCTCTAATTGCCTGGGTCCAGCTTCCAGGTCAACCACCAGGTCAGGGCCTTTCAATGACCTCCCCTAACAGACACCCGAGAGTGACAGAGTGTTAGTCACTCAGCCGTGTCCAACTCTTTGCAACCCCATGGACAATAGCCCACCAGGTTCCTCTGTCCACGGAATTCTCAAGGCAAGAATACTGGAGTGGGTTGCCATTCCCCCCTCCAGGGGATCTTCCCAACCCAGGGATTGAACCTGGGTCTCCGGCATTGCAGGCAGATTCTGGCTGCATTGCAGGCAGCCAGCAGGGAAACCCAACAGACACCTAGACATTTAAAAATTAGGCAGAGAAAGTGAGCCTGTAAAAGAGTGCCAAAGTACAGAAGGAAAATCAAAGTATACTTGTAGTTGGTGGAAGAAAAAAAACTTTTAAGGAGCACATAGCAGTATTAATCACAAACAAGTGATTAAATGAGGATTATTTAGCATTGATAAATGTGAGGTCATTGTGGATCTATGCAAGAATATTTCACTGGCATGGTGGGAATAGAAGCTATTCAGAAGTGACTTGAGAAGTAGATGAGGATTAAGAAAAAGCTGAAGCATCAAAGAAAGGAAAACAACACTATCCAAATTAAATGCTTCCCTTCTCAACTTTCAAGTATATTACACAGTTTGTACCATTTGATTAAGAGATTCTTGAAAAATTCTTGATGAGTGGTTGAGGACGTGGGTGCATAAATGTGCTCTTGAATAACATCAGGTTCCATTAGGTATTATCTACTCTGAATCCTAGGAGTTGTTGAAACTATGATTGTATTGTGTTTGAACAAGTGACTGATTTTAGCTGTAATGGAGGATAAAGAGCCTCTTTCTATTCAAGTGAAATAACTTTCTACAGATTCCTGTTGACTGAGGATGTTTTAAGTGCTGTGGGAATAATATATAAACATTTAAACTGTAAAACACTATACAAATTTTACTATTTGTACTGCAGTATTATTACTGCACAAATAATAAGACATGCAAAAATGAGATTTCTTCCCCTTTAGGTGTGTTTTCAGATACTAATTTATCTTTTGACTTTACGGTTTTTGATAGTCTTCAACCTGGAGGAGCATCTTCTCTTCAATTAGGTAAGAAGTCCATCTATAGCCAACAGCAACTGCATGTGTAACCACCCAGTCGTGTCTGACTCTTTGCTATCCAATTCACTGGAGTCCTCCAGACTCCTCAGTCCATGGGATTTCCCAGGCAAGAATACAGGAGTGGGTTGCCATTTCCTTCTCCAGGGGATCTTTCCGACCTAGGGATTGAACCTGTGCCTCCCACAGTTGAGAGATGCCATTTGAAGAGATGGGGTGAAGGTGGGCTCACTTCAGGTGTTCAAAGTTATATCCCTTAAGGTTACCTGGTTTTAATTTCCATGATACATTAATCCTATGAAAGTTTTAAAAGAATTCTTCAAGTGTATATAAGTAGTGAGAGACATAGACTTACAGGGCGTTGTCAAGGGTTTTCTTGACAACTATGGGAAATCTGGGATCTGTGGCACTCTGGGAAATGAGGAGGCAAAATTTGGGACCATCTAAGAAAAGTTTTTTCCAAGAAGTATGGAAGGTTTTGCTCCTAGACTAAAGGAGCCCTGTTGGTCTAGCACGGGTCTGTGTTGCAGTTTTAAGTTCCTAAGGCTGATGTCAAATTGGAATGTCAAATTGGAATAAGTGGCTTCTAAACTCTCTAACAGCCTGTGAAATAAAGTGAAAGGATTTTCAAGAGAAAGTAAATGAAACCTCTCAGACCTCTCACACATTCTACCACAAACATTTGTGTAAGGCGTTCGGTGTTTCTCAGTAAGATTATTATTTGGGGGGACAATTCTCTGCACTCCTCCCCCATAACACACAAACACATGGTGACAACTAGAAATGCCTTAACATGACTGCTACTGGAGCTGTAAATACGAGTGAGATAGAACTTAGATCTCTTGTGTCTGTTTCACAGATTTGAAATCATCATGATTAACATACATTGGTAGTATGACCTCCAGCCCTCTCCAGTAGAACTTTACTTGCCTTTGTGTTTCAGGCTACCGAACTGATAGATCCTATTCCTTGAGGGAAGAAAGAGGTAGTCTTTTTGAGGACTCAGCATTAAAATAGAACAGTAAGAACTGAGTGGAATTCCTAACACTTTTACCAAAGTTCGGGAAGAAGTATCACAGAGATCCAAGTACTATACATCAAACACCTGCATGGTGGAATTTTGCTTTGTGTGCAGATCAGCCTCCATTCCAGGAATCTCCCAGAAATAAACCCCAACTGGTTATTATCTTAGATTTTACATTGGTTTAGAAATGTCTCTATTCTCTGAATCCTACCTAGTTCACTGTCTGAACTCTGACAGTTCAATCTCTGAAATCCCTGTCTCCTCCATTATTTTAGATGGTGTTTGATAGGGGAACATTGAACTGTACCTGGCTTTGATCCCAGCACCCCAAGAGTGATCTGAATTCCAAGAGAATTTGGAGCAGATAGTTTTCTGCCAATCTTCAAGGCAAATGTCAACTGGCTTCCTTGGAAAAATCCCAAGTGTAATTTTTACCAAATTAAACCCTGAAGGTTCTGCAAGAATGTTCCAGCCTTGGGATTACAGTGAATCAAACATTTTGCAGTTCATACTGGAGGTCATGGGAAAATCCCAAGGAAATATGGAAAACCAGAACTGTAGTCCTTAAAGCTGCCTGTCCCCAAAACTCCTGTATTATTTGTTTACAAGGTGTCATGTCAGTGGGAAAAGAACAGTATTAAGAGAAACCTATATGTATGTAATAAGGCTAAATATACTTCCAAAGGCAACCCTATTTGATAGAGAAGTAGCCAACTTTCAGATTCTTCTTACCACCTTCTTGTCAAACCTGAGAAATATCACTGAAAGTCTAAGTGTTCACTTGCTTTGTTCTAGAATTAGTTTATTGCTCACTATTTCTTATTCCCTTCTGCATCTCTGTCATGGGATTGCCATGTTTTTCTGCTCTCAGTTTTTTGTACAGTCTTTGTCATATGATTGCAGTATCTTAGAATTTAAAACTTCTAATTTAAGTCTTGAGCCATCATAAGTAGAAATTGAGGCCAAGTTATTTCATTTTATTTTTTTTTTTTTTTAGAGTGGGTTTTTTTTTTTCATTTATTTTTATTAGTTGGAGGCTAATTTCTTTACAATATTGTAGTGGGTTTTTGTCAATACATGAAGCATGAATCAGCCATGGAGTTACACGTATTCCCCATCCCGATCCCCCCTCCCACCTCCCTCTCCACCCGATTCCTCTGGGTCTTCCCAGTGCACCAGGCCCGAGCACTTGTCTCATGCATCCACCTGGGCTGGTGATCTGTTTCACCATAGATAGTATACATGCTGTTCTTTTGAAACATCCCGCCCTCACCTTCTCCCACAGAGTTAAAAAGTCTGTTCTGTACTTCTGTATCTCTTTTTCTGTTTTGCATATAGGGTTATCATTACCATCTTTCTAAATTCCATATATATGTGTTAGTATGCTGTAATGTTCTTTATCTTTCTGGCTTACTTCACTCTGTATAATGGGCTCCAGTTTCATCCATCTCATTAGAACTGATTCAAATGAATTCTTTTTAACGGCTGAGTAATATTCCACGGTGTATATTTACCACAGCTTCCTTATCCATTCGTCTGCTGATGGGCATCTAGGTTGCTTCCATGTCATGGCTATTATAAACAGTGCTGCGATGAACACTGGGGTGCATGTGTCTCTTTCAGATCTGGTTTCCTTAGTGTGTATGCCCAGAAGTGGTATTGCTGGGTCATATGGCAGTTCTATTTCCAGTTTTTTAAGAAATCTCCACACTGTTCTCCATAGTGGCTGTACTAGTTTGCATTCCCACCAAGAGTGTAAGAGGGTTCCCTTTTCTCCACACCTTCTCCAGCATTTATTGCTTGTAGACTTTTGGATAGCA